>NC_134140.1:0-15000 GCF_033958435.1 Carettochelys insculpta | reverse complement strand
GTTAGGGTTAGGGTTAGGGTTAGGGTTAGGGTTAGGGTTAGGGTTAGGGTTAGGGTTAGGGTTAGGGTTAGGGTTAGGGTTAGGGTTAGGGTTAGGGTTAGGGTTAGGGTTAGGGTTAGGGTTAGGGTTAGGGTTAGGGTTAGGGTTAGGGTTAGGGTTAGGGTTAGGGTTAGGGTTAGGGTTAGGGTTAGGGTTAGGGTTAGGGTTAGGGTTAGGGTTAGGGTTAGGGTTAGGGTTAGGGTTAGGGTTAGGGTTAGGGTTAGGGTTAGGGTTAGGGTTAGGGTTAGGGTTAGGGTTAGGGTTAGGGTTAGGGTTAGGGTTAGGGTTAGGGTTAGGGTTAGGGTTAGGGTTAGGGTTAGGGTTAGGGTTAGGGTTAGGGTTAGGGTTAGGGTTAGGGTTAGGGTTAGGGTTAGGGTTAGGGTTAGGGTTAGGGTTAGGGTTAGGGTTAGGGTTAGGGTTAGGGTTAGGGTTAGGGTTAGGGTTAGGGTTAGGGTTAGGGTTAGGGTTAGGGTTAGGGTTAGGGTTAGGGTTAGGGTTAGGGTTAGGGTTAGGGTTAGGGTTAGGGTTAGGGTTAGGGTTAGGGTTAGGGTTAGGGTTAGGGTTAGGGTTAGGGTTAGGGTTAGGGTTAGGGTTAGGGTTAGGGTTAGGGTTAGGGTTAGGGTTAGGGTTAGGGTTAGGGTTAGGGTTAGGGTTAGGGTTAGGGTTAGGGTTAGGGTTAGGGTTAGGGTTAGGGTTAGGGTTAGGGTTAGGGTTAGGGTTAGGGTTAGGGTTAGGGTTAGGGTTAGGGTTAGGGTTAGGGTTAGGGTTAGGGTTAGGGTTAGGGTTAGGGTTAGGGTTAGGGTTAGGGTTAGGGTTAGGGTTAGGGTTAGGGTTAGGGTTAGGGTTAGGGTTAGGGTTAGGGTTAGGGTTAGGGTTAGGGTTAGGGTTAGGGTTAGGGTTAGGGTTAGGGTTAGGGTTAGGGTTAGGGTTAGGGTTAGGGTTAGGGTTAGGGTTAGGGTTAGGGTTAGGGTTAGGGTTAGGGTTAGGGTTAGGGTTAGGGTTAGGGTTAGGGTTAGGGTTAGGGTTAGGGTTAGGGTTAGGGTTAGGGTTAGGGTTAGGGTTAGGGTTAGGGTTAGGGTTAGGGTTAGGGTTAGGGTTAGGGTTAGGGTTAGGGTTAGGGTTAGGGTTAGGGTTAGGGTTAGGGTTAGGGTTAGGGTTAGGGTTAGGGTTAGGGTTAGGGTTAGGGTTAGGGTTAGGGTTAGGGTTAGGGTTAGGGTTAGGGTTAGGGTTAGGGTTAGGGTTAGGGTTAGGGTTAGGGTTAGGGTTAGGGTTAGGGTTAGGGTTAGGGTTAGGGTTAGGGTTAGGGTTAGGGTTAGGGTTAGGGTTAGGGTTAGGGTTAGGGTTAGGGTTAGGGTTAGGGTTAGGGTTAGGGTTAGGGTTAGGGTTAGGGTTAGGGTTAGGGTTAGGGTTAGGGTTAGGGTTAGGGTTAGGGTTAGGGTTAGGGTTAGGGTTAGGGTTAGGGTTAGGGTTAGGGTTAGGGTTAGGGTTAGGGTTAGGGTTAGGGTTAGGGTTAGGGTTAGGGTTAGGGTTAGGGTTAGGGTTAGGGTTAGGGTTAGGGTTAGGGTTAGGGTTAGGGTTAGGGTTAGGGTTAGGGTTAGGGTTAGGGTTAGGGTTAGGGTTAGGGTTAGGGTTAGGGTTAGGGTTAGGGTTAGGGTTAGGGTTAGGGTTAGGGTTAGGGTTAGGGTTAGGGTTAGGGTTAGGGTTAGGGTTAGGGTTAGGGTTAGGGTTAGGGTTAGGGTTAGGGTTAGGGTTAGGGTTAGGGTTAGGGTTAGGGTTAGGGTTAGGGTTAGGGTTAGGGTTAGGGTTAGGGTTAGGGTTAGGGTTAGGGTTAGGGTTAGGGTTAGGGTTAGGGTTAGGGTTAGGGTTAGGGTTAGGGTTAGGGTTAGGGTTAGGGTTAGGGTTAGGGTTAGGGTTAGGGTTAGGGTTAGGGTTAGGGTTAGGGTTAGGGTTAGGGTTAGGGTTAGGGTTAGGGTTAGGGTTAGGGTTAGGGTTAGGGTTAGGGTTAGGGTTAGGGTTAGGGTTAGGGTTAGGGTTAGGGTTAGGGTTAGGGTTAGGGTTAGGGTTAGGGTTAGGGTTAGGGTTAGGGTTAGGGTTAGGGTTAGGGTTAGGGTTAGGGTTAGGGTTAGGGTTAGGGTTAGGGTTAGGGTTAGGGTTAGGGTTAGGGTTAGGGTTAGGGTTAGGGTTAGGGTTAGGGTTAGGGTTAGGGTTAGGGTTAGGGTTAGGGTTAGGGTTAGGGTTAGGGTTAGGGTTAGGGTTAGGGTTAGGGTTAGGGTTAGGGTTAGGGTTAGGGTTAGGGTTAGGGTTAGGGTTAGGGTTAGGGTTAGGGTTAGGGTTAGGGTTAGGGTTAGGGTTAGGGTTAGGGTTAGGGTTAGGGTTAGGGTTAGGGTTAGGGTTAGGGTTAGGGTTAGGGTTAGGGTTAGGGTTAGGGTTAGGGTTAGGGTTAGGGTTAGGGTTAGGGTTAGGGTTAGGGTTAGGGTTAGGGTTAGGGTTAGGGTTAGGGTTAGGGTTAGGGTTAGGGTTAGGGTTAGGGTTAGGGTTAGGGTTAGGGTTAGGGTTAGGGTTAGGGTTAGGGTTAGGGTTAGGGTTAGGGTTAGGGTTAGGGTTAGGGTTAGGGTTAGGGTTAGGGTTAGGGTTAGGGTTAGGGTTAGGGTTAGGGTTAGGGTTAGGGTTAGGGTTAGGGTTAGGGTTAGGGTTAGGGTTAGGGTTAGGGTTAGGGTTAGGGTTAGGGTTAGGGTTAGGGTTAGGGTTAGGGTTAGGGTTAGGGTTAGGGTTAGGGTTAGGGTTAGGGTTAGGGTTAGGGTTAGGGTTAGGGTTAGGGTTAGGGTTAGGGTTAGGGTTAGGGTTAGGGTTAGGGTTAGGGTTAGGGTTAGGGTTAGGGTTAGGGTTAGGGTTAGGGTTAGGGTTAGGGTTAGGGTTAGGGTTAGGGTTAGGGTTAGGGTTAGGGTTAGGGTTAGGGTTAGGGTTAGGGTTAGGGTTAGGGTTAGGGTTAGGGTTAGGGTTAGGGTTAGGGTTAGGGTTAGGGTTAGGGTTAGGGTTAGGGTTAGGGTTAGGGTTAGGGTTAGGGTTAGGGTTAGGGTTAGGGTTAGGGTTAGGGTTAGGGTTAGGGTTAGGGTTAGGGTTAGGGTTAGGGTTAGGGTTAGGGTTAGGGTTAGGGTTAGGGTTAGGGTTAGGGTTAGGGTTAGGGTTAGGGTTAGGGTTAGGGTTAGGGTTAGGGTTAGGGTTAGGGTTAGGGTTAGGGTTAGGGTTAGGGTTAGGGTTAGGGTTAGGGTTAGGGTTAGGGTTAGGGTTAGGGTTAGGGTTAGGGTTAGGGTTAGGGTTAGGGTTAGGGTTAGGGTTAGGGTTAGGGTTAGGGTTAGGGTTAGGGTTAGGGTTAGGGTTAGGGTTAGGGTTAGGGTTAGGGTTAGGGTTAGGGTTAGGGTTAGGGTTAGGGTTAGGGTTAGGGTTAGGGTTAGGGTTAGGGTTAGGGTTAGGGTTAGGGTTAGGGTTAGGGTTAGGGTTAGGGTTAGGGTTAGGGTTAGGGTTAGGGTTAGGGTTAGGGTTAGGGTTAGGGTTAGGGTTAGGGTTAGGGTTAGGGTTAGGGTTAGGGTTAGGGTTAGGGTTAGGGTTAGGGTTAGGGTTAGGGTTAGGGTTAGGGTTAGGGTTAGGGTTAGGGTTAGGGTTAGGGTTAGGGTTAGGGTTAGGGTTAGGGTTAGGGTTAGGGTTAGGGTTAGGGTTAGGGTTAGGGTTAGGGTTAGGGTTAGGGTTAGGGTTAGGGTTAGGGTTAGGGTTAGGGTTAGGGTTAGGGTTAGGGTTAGGGTTAGGGTTAGGGTTAGGGTTAGGGTTAGGGTTAGGGTTAGGGTTAGGGTTAGGGTTAGGGTTAGGGTTAGGGTTAGGGTTAGGGTTAGGGTTAGGGTTAGGGTTAGGGTTAGGGTTAGGGTTAGGGTTAGGGTTAGGGTTAGGGTTAGGGTTAGGGTTAGGGTTAGGGTTAGGGTTAGGGTTAGGGTTAGGGTTAGGGTTAGGGTTAGGGTTAGGGTTAGGGTTAGGGTTAGGGTTAGGGTTAGGGTTAGGGTTAGGGTTAGGGTTAGGGTTAGGGTTAGGGTTAGGGTTAGGGTTAGGGTTAGGGTTAGGGTTAGGGTTAGGGTTAGGGTTAGGGTTAGGGTTAGGGTTAGGGTTAGGGTTAGGGTTAGGGTTAGGGTTAGGGTTAGGGTTAGGGTTAGGGTTAGGGTTAGGGTTAGGGTTAGGGTTAGGGTTAGGGTTAGGGTTAGGGTTAGGGTTAGGGTTAGGGTTAGGGTTAGGGTTAGGGTTAGGGTTAGGGTTAGGGTTAGGGTTAGGGTTAGGGTTAGGGTTAGGGTTAGGGTTAGGGTTAGGGTTAGGGTTAGGGTTAGGGTTAGGGTTAGGGTTAGGGTTAGGGTTAGGGTTAGGGTTAGGGTTAGGGTTAGGGTTAGGGTTAGGGTTAGGGTTAGGGTTAGGGTTAGGGTTAGGGTTAGGGTTAGGGTTAGGGTTAGGGTTAGGGTTAGGGTTAGGGTTAGGGTTAGGGTTAGGGTTAGGGTTAGGGTTAGGGTTAGGGTTAGGGTTAGGGTTAGGGTTAGGGTTAGGGTTAGGGTTAGGGTTAGGGTTAGGGTTAGGGTTAGGGTTAGGGTTAGGGTTAGGGTTAGGGTTAGGGTTAGGGTTAGGGTTAGGGTTAGGGTTAGGGTTAGGGTTAGGGTTAGGGTTAGGGTTAGGGTTAGGGTTAGGGTTAGGGTTAGGGTTAGGGTTAGGGTTAGGGTTAGGGTTAGGGTTAGGGTTAGGGTTAGGGTTAGGGTTAGGGTTAGGGTTAGGGTTAGGGTTAGGGTTAGGGTTAGGGTTAGGGTTAGGGTTAGGGTTAGGGTTAGGGTTAGGGTTAGGGTTAGGGTTAGGGTTAGGGTTAGGGTTAGGGTTAGGGTTAGGGTTAGGGTTAGGGTTAGGGTTAGGGTTAGGGTTAGGGTTAGGGTTAGGGTTAGGGTTAGGGTTAGGGTTAGGGTTAGGGTTAGGGTTAGGGTTAGGGTTAGGGTTAGGGTTAGGGTTAGGGTTAGGGTTAGGGTTAGGGTTAGGGTTAGGGTTAGGGTTAGGGTTAGGGTTAGGGTTAGGGTTAGGGTTAGGGTTAGGGTTAGGGTTAGGGTTAGGGTTAGGGTTAGGGTTAGGGTTAGGGTTAGGGTTAGGGTTAGGGTTAGGGTTAGGGTTAGGGTTAGGGTTAGGGTTAGGGTTAGGGTTAGGGTTAGGGTTAGGGTTAGGGTTAGGGTTAGGGTTAGGGTTAGGGTTAGGGTTAGGGTTAGGGTTAGGGTTAGGGTTAGGGTTAGGGTTAGGGTTAGGGTTAGGGTTAGGGTTAGGGTTAGGGTTAGGGTTAGGGTTAGGGTTAGGGTTAGGGTTAGGGTTAGGGTTAGGGTTAGGGTTAGGGTTAGGGTTAGGGTTAGGGTTAGGGTTAGGGTTAGGGTTAGGGTTAGGGTTAGGGTTAGGGTTAGGGTTAGGGTTAGGGTTAGGGTTAGGGTTAGGGTTAGGGTTAGGGTTAGGGTTAGGGTTAGGGTTAGGGTTAGGGTTAGGGTTAGGGTTAGGGTTAGGGTTAGGGTTAGGGTTAGGGTTAGGGTTAGGGTTAGGGTTAGGGTTAGGGTTAGGGTTAGGGTTAGGGTTAGGGTTAGGGTTAGGGTTAGGGTTAGGGTTAGGGTTAGGGTTAGGGTTAGGGTTAGGGTTAGGGTTAGGGTTAGGGTTAGGGTTAGGGTTAGGGTTAGGGTTAGGGTTAGGGTTAGGGTTAGGGTTAGGGTTAGGGTTAGGGTTAGGGTTAGGGTTAGGGTTAGGGTTAGGGTTAGGGTTAGGGTTAGGGTTAGGGTTAGGGTTAGGGTTAGGGTTAGGGTTAGGGTTAGGGTTAGGGTTAGGGTTAGGGTTAGGGTTAGGGTTAGGGTTAGGGTTAGGGTTAGGGTTAGGGTTAGGGTTAGGGTTAGGGTTAGGGTTAGGGTTAGGGTTAGGGTTAGGGTTAGGGTTAGGGTTAGGGTTAGGGTTAGGGTTAGGGTTAGGGTTAGGGTTAGGGTTAGGGTTAGGGTTAGGGTTAGGGTTAGGGTTAGGGTTAGGGTTAGGGTTAGGGTTAGGGTTAGGGTTAGGGTTAGGGTTAGGGTTAGGGTTAGGGTTAGGGTTAGGGTTAGGGTTAGGGTTAGGGTTAGGGTTAGGGTTAGGGTTAGGGTTAGGGTTAGGGTTAGGGTTAGGGTTAGGGTTAGGGTTAGGGTTAGGGTTAGGGTTAGGGTTAGGGTTAGGGTTAGGGTTAGGGTTAGGGTTAGGGTTAGGGTTAGGGTTAGGGTTAGGGTTAGGGTTAGGGTTAGGGTTAGGGTTAGGGTTAGGGTTAGGGTTAGGGTTAGGGTTAGGGTTAGGGTTAGGGTTAGGGTTAGGGTTAGGGTTAGGGTTAGGGTTAGGGTTAGGGTTAGGGTTAGGGTTAGGGTTAGGGTTAGGGTTAGGGTTAGGGTTAGGGTTAGGGTTAGGGTTAGGGTTAGGGTTAGGGTTAGGGTTAGGGTTAGGGTTAGGGTTAGGGTTAGGGTTAGGGTTAGGGTTAGGGTTAGGGTTAGGGTTAGGGTTAGGGTTAGGGTTAGGGTTAGGGTTAGGGTTAGGGTTAGGGTTAGGGTTAGGGTTAGGGTTAGGGTTAGGGTTAGGGTTAGGGTTAGGGTTAGGGTTAGGGTTAGGGTTAGGGTTAGGGTTAGGGTTAGGGTTAGGGTTAGGGTTAGGGTTAGGGTTAGGGTTAGGGTTAGGGTTAGGGTTAGGGTTAGGGTTAGGGTTAGGGTTAGGGTTAGGGTTAGGGTTAGGGTTAGGGTTAGGGTTAGGGTTAGGGTTAGGGTTAGGGTTAGGGTTAGGGTTAGGGTTAGGGTTAGGGTTAGGGTTAGGGTTAGGGTTAGGGTTAGGGTTAGGGTTAGGGTTAGGGTTAGGGTTAGGGTTAGGGTTAGGGTTAGGGTTAGGGTTAGGGTTAGGGTTAGGGTTAGGGTTAGGGTTAGGGTTAGGGTTAGGGTTAGGGTTAGGGTTAGGGTTAGGGTTAGGGTTAGGGTTAGGGTTAGGGTTAGGGTTAGGGTTAGGGTTAGGGTTAGGGTTAGGGTTAGGGTTAGGGTTAGGGTTAGGGTTAGGGTTAGGGTTAGGGTTAGGGTTAGGGTTAGGGTTAGGGTTAGGGTTAGGGTTAGGGTTAGGGTTAGGGTTAGGGTTAGGGTTAGGGTTAGGGTTAGGGTTAGGGTTAGGGTTAGGGTTAGGGTTAGGGTTAGGGTTAGGGTTAGGGTTAGGGTTAGGGTTAGGGTTAGGGTTAGGGTTAGGGTTAGGGTTAGGGTTAGGGTTAGGGTTAGGGTTAGGGTTAGGGTTAGGGTTAGGGTTAGGGTTAGGGTTAGGGTTAGGGTTAGGGTTAGGGTTAGGGTTAGGGTTAGGGTTAGGGTTAGGGTTAGGGTTAGGGTTAGGGTTAGGGTTAGGGTTAGGAGGTTAGGGTTAGGGTTAGGGTTAGGGTTAGGGTTAGGGTTAGGGTTAGGGTTAGGGTTAGGGTTAGGGTTAGGGTTAGGGTTAGGGTTAGGGTTAGGGTTAGGGTTAGGGTTAGGGTTAGGGTTAGGGTTAGGGTTAGGGTTAGGGTTAGGGTTAGGGTTAGGGTTAGGGTTAGGGTTAGGGTTAGGGTTAGGGTTAGGGTTAGGGTTAGGGTTAGGGTTAGGGTTAGGGTTAGGGTTAGGGTTAGGGTTAGGGTTAGGGTTAGGGTTAGGGTTAGGGTTAGGGTTAGGGTTAGGGTTAGGGTTAGGGTTAGGGTTAGGGTTAGGGTTAGGGTTAGGGTTAGGGTTAGGGTTAGGGTTAGGGTTAGGGTTAGGGTTAGGGTTAGGGTTAGGGTTAGGGTTAGGGTTAGGGTTAGGGTTAGGGTTAGGGTTAGGGTTAGGGTTAGGGTTAGGGTTAGGGTTAGGGTTAGGGTTAGGGTTAGGGTTAGGGTTAGGGTTAGGGTTAGGGTTAGGGTTAGGGTTAGGGTTAGGGTTAGGGTTAGGGTTAGGGTTAGGGTTAGGGTTAGGGTTAGGGTTAGGGTTAGGGTTAGGGTTAGGGTTAGGGTTAGGGTTAGGGTTAGGGTTAGGGTTAGGGTTAGGGTTAGGGTTAGGGTTAGGGTTAGGGTTAGGGTTAGGGTTAGGGTTAGGGTTAGGGTTAGGGTTAGGGTTAGGGTTAGGGTTAGGGTTAGGGTTAGGGTTAGGGTTAGGGTTAGGGTTAGGGTTAGGGTTAGGGTTAGGGTTAGGGTTAGGGTTAGGGTTAGGGTTAGGGTTAGGGTTAGGGTTAGGGTTAGGGTTAGGGTTAGGGTTAGGGTTAGGGTTAGGGTTAGGGTTAGGGTTAGGGTTAGGGTTAGGGTTAGGGTTAGGGTTAGGGTTAGGGTTAGGGTTAGGGTTAGGGTTAGGGTTAGGGTTAGGGTTAGGGTTAGGGTTAGGGTTAGGGTTAGGGTTAGGGTTAGGGTTAGGGTTAGGGTTAGGGTTAGGGTTAGGGTTAGGGTTAGGGTTAGGGTTAGGGTTAGGGTTAGGGTTAGGGTTAGGGTTAGGGTTAGGGTTAGGGTTAGGGTTAGGGTTAGGGTTAGGGTTAGGGTTAGGGTTAGGGTTAGGGTTAGGGTTAGGGTTAGGGTTAGGGTTAGGGTTAGGGTTAGGGTTAGGGTTAGGGTTAGGGTTAGGGTTAGGGTTAGGGTTAGGGTTAGGGTTAGGGTTAGGGTTAGGGTTAGGGTTAGGGTTAGGGTTAGGGTTAGGGTTAGGGTTAGGGTTAGGGTTAGGGTTAGGGTTAGGGTTAGGGTTAGGGTTAGGGTTAGGGTTAGGGTTAGGGTTAGGGTTAGGGTTAGGGTTAGGGTTAGGGTTAGGGTTAGGGTTAGGGTTAGGGTTAGGGTTAGGGTTAGGGTTAGGGTTAGGGTTAGGGTTAGGGTTAGGGTTAGGGTTAGGGTTAGGGTTAGGGTTAGGGTTAGGGTTAGGGTTAGGGTTAGGGTTAGGGTTAGGGTTAGGGTTAGGGTTAGGGTTAGGGTTAGGGTTAGGGTTAGGGTTAGGGTTAGGGTTAGGGTTAGGGTTAGGGTTAGGGTTAGGGTTAGGGTTAGGGTTAGGGTTAGGGTTAGGGTTAGGGTTAGGGTTAGGGTTAGGGTTAGGGTTAGGGTTAGGGTTAGGGTTAGGGTTAGGGTTAGGGTTAGGGTTAGGGTTAGGGTTAGGGTTAGGGTTAGGGTTAGGGTTAGGGTTAGGGTTAGGGTTAGGGTTAGGGTTAGGGTTAGGGTTAGGGTTAGGGTTAGGGTTAGGGTTAGGGTTAGGGTTAGGGTTAGGGTTAGGGTTAGGGTTAGGGTTAGGGTTAGGGTTAGGGTTAGGGTTAGGGTTAGGGTTAGGGTTAGGGTTAGGGTTAGGGTTAGGGTTAGGGTTAGGGTTAGGGTTAGGGTTAGGGTTAGGGTTAGGGTTAGGGTTAGGGTTAGGGTTAGGGTTAGGGTTAGGGTTAGGGTTAGGGTTAGGGTTAGGGTTAGGGTTAGGGTTAGGGTTAGGGTTAGGGTTAGGGTTAGGGTTAGGGTTAGGGTTAGGGTTAGGGTTAGGGTTAGGGTTAGGGTTAGGGTTAGGGTTAGGGTTAGGGTTAGGGTTAGGGTTAGGGTTAGGGTTAGGGTTAGGGTTAGGGTTAGGGTTAGGGTTAGGGTTAGGGTTAGGGTTAGGGTTAGGGTTAGGGTTAGGGTTAGGGTTAGGGTTAGGGTTAGGGTTAGGGTTAGGGTTAGGGTTAGGGTTAGGGTTAGGGTTAGGGTTAGGGTTAGGGTTAGGGTTAGGGTTAGGGTTAGGGTTAGGGTTAGGGTTAGGGTTAGGGTTAGGGTTAGGGTTAGGGTTAGGGTTAGGGTTAGGGTTAGGGTTAGGGTTAGGGTTAGGGTTAGGGTTAGGGTTAGGGTTAGGGTTAGGGTTAGGGTTAGGGTTAGGGTTAGGGTTAGGGTTAGGGTTAGGGTTAGGGTTAGGGTTAGGGTTAGGGTTAGGGTTAGGGTTAGGGTTAGGGTTAGGGTTAGGGTTAGGGTTAGGGTTAGGGTTAGGGTTAGGGTTAGGGTTAGGGTTAGGGTTAGGGTTAGGGTTAGGGTTAGGGTTAGGGTTAGGGTTAGGGTTAGGGTTAGGGTTAGGGTTAGGGTTAGGGTTAGGGTTAGGGTTAGGGTTAGGGTTAGGGTTAGGGTTAGGGTTAGGGTTAGGGTTAGGGTTAGGGTTAGGGTTAGGGTTAGGGTTAGGGTTAGGGTTAGGGTTAGGGTTAGGGTTAGGGTTAGGGTTAGGGTTAGGGTTAGGGTTAGGGTTAGGGTTAGGGTTAGGGTTAGGGTTAGGGTTAGGGTTAGGGTTAGGGTTAGGGTTAGGGTTAGGGTTAGGGTTAGGGTTAGGGTTAGGGTTAGGGTTAGGGTTAGGGTTAGGGTTAGGGTTAGGGTTAGGGTTAGGGTTAGGGTTAGGGTTAGGGTTAGGGTTAGGGTTAGGGTTAGGGTTAGGGTTAGGGTTAGGGTTAGGGTTAGGGTTAGGGTTAGGGTTAGGGTTAGGGTTAGGGTTAGGGTTAGGGTTAGGGTTAGGGTTAGGGTTAGGGTTAGGGTTAGGGTTAGGGTTAGGGTTAGGGTTAGGGTTAGGGTTAGGGTTAGGGTTAGGGTTAGGGTTAGGGTTAGGGTTAGGGTTAGGGTTAGGGTTAGGGTTAGGGTTAGGGTTAGGGTTAGGGTTAGGGTTAGGGTTAGGGTTAGGGTTAGGGTTAGGGTTAGGGTTAGGGTTAGGGTTAGGGTTAGGGTTAGGGTTAGGGTTAGGGTTAGGGTTAGGGTTAGGGTTAGGGTTAGGGTTAGGGTTAGGGTTAGGGTTAGGGTTAGGGTTAGGGTTAGGGTTAGGGTTAGGGTTAGGGTTAGGGTTAGGGTTAGGGTTAGGGTTAGGGTTAGGGTTAGGGTTAGGGTTAGGGTTAGGGTTAGGGTTAGGGTTAGGGTTAGGGTTAGGGTTAGGGTTAGGGTTAGGGTTAGGGTTAGGGTTAGGGTTAGGGTTAGGGTTAGGGTTAGGGTTAGGGTTAGGGTTAGGGTTAGGGTTAGGGTTAGGGTTAGGGTTAGGGTTAGGGTTAGGGTTAGGGTTAGGGTTAGGGTTAGGGTTAGGGTTAGGGTTAGGGTTAGGGTTAGGGTTAGGGTTAGGGTTAGGGTTAGGGTTAGGGTTAGGGTTAGGGTTAGGGTTAGGGTTAGGGTTAGGGTTAGGGTTAGGGTTAGGGTTAGGGTTAGGGTTAGGGTTAGGGTTAGGGTTAGGGTTAGGGTTAGGGTTAGGGTTAGGGTTAGGGTTAGGGTTAGGGTTAGGGTTAGGGTTAGGGTTAGGGTTAGGGTTAGGGTTAGGGTTAGGGTTAGGGTTAGGGTTAGGGTTAGGGTTAGGGTTAGGGTTAGGGTTAGGGTTAGGGTTAGGGTTAGGGTTAGGGTTAGGGTTAGGGTTAGGGTTAGGGTTAGGGTTAGGGTTAGGGTTAGGGTTAGGGTTAGGGTTAGGGTTAGGGTTAGGGTTAGGGTTAGGGTTAGGGTTAGGGTTAGGGTTAGGGTTAGGGTTAGGGTTAGGGTTAGGGTTAGGGTTAGGGTTAGGGTTAGGGTTAGGGTTAGGGTTAGGGTTAGGGTTAGGGTTAGGGTTAGGGTTAGGGTTAGGGTTAGGGTTAGGGTTAGGGTTAGGGTTAGGGTTAGGGTTAGGGTTAGGGTTAGGGTTAGGGTTAGGGTTAGGGTTAGGGTTAGGGTTAGGGTTAGGGTTAGGGTTAGGGTTAGGGTTAGGGTTAGGGTTAGGGTTAGGGTTAGGGTTAGGGTTAGGGTTAGGGTTAGGGTTAGGGTTAGGGTTAGGGTTAGGGTTAGGGTTAGGGTTAGGGTTAGGGTTAGGGTTAGGGTTAGGGTTAGGGTTAGGGTTAGGGTTAGGGTTAGGGTTAGGGTTAGGGTTAGGGTTAGGGTTAGGGTTAGGGTTAGGGTTAGGGTTAGGGTTAGGGTTAGGGTTAGGGTTAGGGTTAGGGTTAGGGTTAGGGTTAGGGTTAGGGTTAGGGTTAGGGTTAGGGTTAGGGTTAGGGTTAGGGTTAGGGTTAGGGTTAGGGTTAGGGTTAGGGTTAGGGTTAGGGTTAGGGTTAGGGTTAGGGTTAGGGTTAGGGTTAGGGTTAGGGTTAGGGTTAGGGTTAGGGTTAGGGTTAGGGTTAGGGTTAGGGTTAGGGTTAGGGTTAGGGTTAGGGTTAGGGTTAGGGTTAGGGTTAGGGTTAGGGTTAGGGTTAGGGTTAGGGTTAGGGTTAGGGTTAGGGTTAGGGTTAGGGTTAGGGTTAGGGTTAGGGTTAGGGTTAGGGTTAGGGTTAGGGTTAGGGTTAGGGTTAGGGTTAGGGTTAGGGTTAGGGTTAGGGTTAGGGTTAGGGTTAGGGTTAGGGTTAGGGTTAGGGTTAGGGTTAGGGTTAGGGTTAGGGTTAGGGTTAGGGTTAGGGTTAGGGTTAGGGTTAGGGTTAGGGTTAGGGTTAGGGTTAGGGTTAGGGTTAGGGTTAGGGTTAGGGTTAGGGTTAGGGTTAGGGTTAGGGTTAGGGTTAGGGTTAGGGTTAGGGTTAGGGTTAGGGTTAGGGTTAGGGTTAGGGTTAGGGTTAGGGTTAGGGTTAGGGTTAGGGTTAGGGTTAGGGTTAGGGTTAGGGTTAGGGTTAGGGTTAGGGTTAGGGTTAGGGTTAGGGTTAGGGTTAGGGTTAGGGTTAGGGTTAGGGTTAGGGTTAGGGTTAGGGTTAGGGTTAGGGTTAGGGTTAGGGTTAGGGTTAGGGTTAGGGTTAGGGTTAGGGTTAGGGTTAGGGTTAGGGTTAGGGTTAGGGTTAGGGTTAGGGTTAGGGTTAGGGTTAGGGTTAGGGTTAGGGTTAGGGTTAGGGTTAGGGTTAGGGTTAGGGTTAGGGTTAGGGTTAGGGTTAGGGTTAGGGTTAGGGTTAGGGTTAGGGTTAGGGTTAGGGTTAGGGTTAGGGTTAGGGTTAGGGTTAGGGTTAGGGTTAGGGTTAGGGTTAGGGTTAGGGTTAGGGTTAGGGTTAGGGTTAGGGTTAGGGTTAGGGTTAGGGTTAGGGTTAGGGTTAGGGTTAGGGTTAGGGTTAGGGTTAGGGTTAGGGTTAGGGTTAGGGTTAGGGTTAGGGTTAGGGTTAGGGTTAGGGTTAGGGTTAGGGTTAGGGTTAGGGTTAGGGTTAGGGTTAGGGTTAGGGTTAGGGTTAGGGTTAGGGTTAGGGTTAGGGTTAGGGTTAGGGTTAGGGTTAGGGTTAGGGTTAGGGTTAGGGTTAGGGTTAGGGTTAGGGTTAGGGTTAGGGTTAGGGTTAGGGTTAGGGTTAGGGTTAGGGTTAGGGTTAGGGTTAGGGTTAGGGTTAGGGTTAGGGTTAGGGTTAGGGTTAGGGTTAGGGTTAGGGTTAGGGTTAGGGTTAGGGTTAGGGTTAGGGTTAGGGTTAGGGTTAGGGTTAGGGTTAGGGTTAGGGTTAGGGTTAGGGTTAGGGTTAGGGTTAGGGTTAGGGTTAGGGTTAGGGTTAGGGTTAGGGTTAGGGTTAGGGTTAGGGTTAGGGTTAGGGTTAGGGTTAGGGTTAGGGTTAGGGTTAGGGTTAGGGTTAGGGTTAGGGTTAGGGTTAGGGTTAGGGTTAGGGTTAGGGTTAGGGTTAGGGTTAGGGTTAGGGTTAGGGTTAGGGTTAGGGTTAGGGTTAGGGTTAGGGTTAGGGTTAGGGTTAGGGTTAGGGTTAGGGTTAGGGTTAGGGTTAGGGTTAGGGTTAGGGTTAGGGTTAGGGTTAGGGTTAGGGTTAGGGTTAGGGTTAGGGTTAGGGTTAGGGTTAGGGTTAGGGTTAGGGTTAGGGTTAGGGTTAGGGTTAGGGTTAGGGTTAGGGTTAGGGTTAGGGTTAGGGTTAGGGTTAGGGTTAGGGTTAGGGTTAGGGTTAGGGTTAGGGTTAGGGTTAGGGTTAGGGTTAGGGTTAGGGTTAGGGTTAGGGTTAGGGTTAGGGTTAGGGTTAGGGTTAGGGTTAGGGTTAGGGTTAGGGTTAGGGTTAGGGTTAGGGTTAGGGTTAGGGTTAGGGTTAGGGTTAGGGTTAGGGTTAGGGTTAGGGTTAGGGTTAGGGTTAGGGTTAGGGTTAGGGTTAGGGTTAGGGTTAGGGTTAGGGTTAGGGTTAGGGTTAGGGTTAGGGTTAGGGTTAGGGTTAGGGTTAGGGTTAGGGTTAGGGTTAGGGTTAGGGTTAGGGTTAGGGTTAGGGTTAGGGTTAGGGTTAGGGTTAGGGTTAGGGTTAGGGTTAGGGTTAGGGTTAGGGTTAGGGTTAGGGTTAGGGTTAGGGTTAGGGTTAGGGTTAGGGTTAGGGTTAGGGTTAGGGTTAGGGTTAGGGTTAGGGTTAGGGTTAGGGTTAGGGTTAGGGTTAGGGTTAGGGTTAGGGTTAGGGTTAGGGTTAGGGTTAGGGTTAGGGTTAGGGTTAGGGTTAGGGTTAGGGTTAGGGTTAGGGTTAGGGTTAGGGTTAGGGTTAGGGTTAGGGTTAGGGTTAGGGTTAGGGTTAGGGTTAGGGTTAGGGTTAGGGTTAGGGTTAGGGTTAGGGTTAGGGTTAGGGTTAGGGTTAGGGTTAGGGTTAGGGTTAGGGTTAGGGTTAGGGTTAGGGTTAGGGTTAGGGTTAGGGTTAGGGTTAGGGTTAGGGTTAGGGTTAGGGTTAGGGTTAGGGTTAGGGTTAGGGTTAGGGTTAGGGTTAGGGTTAGGGTTAGGGTTAGGGTTAGGGTTAGGGTTAGGGTTAGGGTTAGGGTTAGGGTTAGGGTTAGGGTTAGGGTTAGGGTTAGGGTTAGGGTTAGGGTTAGGGTTAGGGTTAGGGTTAGGGTTAGGGTTAGGGTTAGGGTTAGGGTTAGGGTTAGGGTTAGGGTTAGGGTTAGGGTTAGGGTTAGGGTTAGGGTTAGGGTTAGGGTTAGGGTTAGGGTTAGGGTTAGGGTTAGGGTTAGGGTTAGGGTTAGGGTTAGGGTTAGGGTTAGGGTTAGGGTTAGGGTTAGGGTTAGGGTTAGGGTTAGGGTTAGGGTTAGGGTTAGGGTTAGGGTTAGGGTTAGGGTTAGGGTTAGGGTTA